>NC_069507.1:201706556-201749056 GCF_027579735.1 Bombina bombina | reverse complement strand
TGCAAAAATCATAAATATGTTGATAGATGATAGATAGATAGATAGATAGATAGATAGATAGATAGATAGATAGATAGATAGATAAGTAGATAGCTAGATAGTGATAGATAGATAGATAATAGATATATAGGTAGATAGATAGGTATGATTAGATAGATAGATAGATAGATAGATAGATAGATAGATAGATAGATAGAGGATAGATAGATAGATAGATAGATAGATAGAGATAGATACATACATACATACAAACAAAACATACATATACAACAAATCCGTCCATTTAACAATATGCTGGTAACAGTATTTAAGAAACCAAAACCATAACTGGAAGGAACGTTGATCAATAAAGGTCCTTGCAAAAGGGATTGGATAGATCAACTTTATGAATTTATGTATGAAAAATCACTGTCTATGTCTAGTGAGGAGAGTGTTGTGTAGTTCAGCTTCAGAAGGCCAGAAGTCAACAACAACACTGCGGTTGGTGCTTTTTAGGGTGAAGGTGAGAAGAAAGTGTGTGTCCCAGTAGAGGGCAGGTGCGGAAAGACTACATTAATTAATTCAAAAAGTGGGGACTATAATTATAGCAGCCATATCTAAGTATAAATTATCATCAATAACAGGGGCACATTATAACATACAGAGTGAGTTAAATTTACTATTACAAGCGTCTGCTATTTTTGCTATAATTTATTATCATTATTAATTTGTAAACTGCCCTTTATATCACTGAGTACCTGAGGTAAAACAATGACACTGATTAATGATAAAACATAAAAAAGATACCTAAAGTGACCTGAAGAAGACACATCAACACATAAGCCTCAAAAAAACTTAAGATTTACAAAAACAATATTTAAAAAATAAAGCTCAAAATCAGATATATAGGGGCCCATTTATCAAGCTCCGAAAGTATCCCTACTTTCTTTACCCCAGAAGAACTCTGCATACATTGTTACCAATGCACCAGAGAACTCTGGGTAAGATATGCAAAGTAGATATATATATATCTACAATATCTTATGCGTTTTGCTTCCAATAATGGGCTACATTATGAGTGGCACATTAACCCCTTAGTGACCAGAGCACTTTTCCATTTTCTGTCCGTTTGGGACCAAGGCTATTTTTACATTTTTGCGGTGTTTGTGTTTAGCTGTAATTTTCTTCTTACTCATTTACTGTACCCACACATATTATATACCGTTTTTCTCGCCATTAAATGGACTTTCTAAAGATACCATTATTTTCATCATATCTTATAATTTACTATAAAAAAAATTATAAAATATGAGGAAAAAATGGAAAAAAACACACTTTTTCTAACTTTGACCCCCAAAATCTGTTACATATCTAAAACCACCAAAAAACACCCATGCTAAATAGTTTCTAAATTTTGTCCTGAGTTTAGAAATACCCAATGTTTACATGTTCTTTGCTTTTTTTGCAAGTTATAGGGCCATAAATACAAGTAGCACTTTGCTATTTCCAAACCATTTTTTTCCAAAATTAGCGCTAGTTACATTAGAACACTGATATCTTTCAGGAATCCCTGAATATCCCTTGACATGTATATATTTTTTTTTAGTAGACATCCCAAAGTATTGATCTAGGCCAATTTTGGTATATTTCATACCACCATTTCACCGCCAAATGCGATCAAATACAAAAAATTGTTCACTTTTTCACAAATTTTTTCACAAACTTTAGGTTTCTCACTGAAATCATTTACAAACAGCTTGTGCAATTAAGGCATAAATGGTTGTAAATGCTTGTCTGGGATCCCCTTTGTTCAGAAATAGCAGACATATATGACTTTGGCGTTGCTTTCTGGTAATTAGAAGGCCACTAAATCCTGTTGCGCCTCACACGTGTATTATGGCTAGCAGTGAAAGGGTTAATTAGGGAGTTTGTAGTGAGCTTGCAGGGTTAATTTTAGCTTTAGTGTAGAGATCAGCCTCCCATCTGACACATCCCACCCCCTGATCCCTCCCAAACAGCTCCCTTCCCTCCCCCACCCCACAATTGTCCCCGCCATCTTAAGTACTGGCAGAAAGTCTGCCAGTACTAAAATAAAAGGGTTTTTAAAAAAAAATGAAATTTTTTTTTAGCATATTTACATATGCTACTGTGTAGGATCCCCCCCTTAGCCCCCAACCTCCCTGATCCCCCCCAAAACCGCTCTCTAACCCTCCCCTCTGCCTTATTGGGGGCCATCTTGGGTACTGGCAGCTGTCTGCCAGTACCCAGTTTACAATAAAAAGTGCTTTTTTTGGGGGTTTTTTGTTTTTTTTCTGTAGTGTAGCTTCCCCCAACCCCCCACCCCCCACAAACAAACCCCCACCACCTTGCTGATTGTTTAGATTTTATTTTTTTTATATTTTTTATTTCCCCCATTTTCTGCAGTGTAGCGGTTCCCACCCGCTCCCTCCCCGTGCACGCGCCCGCCCCCACCCTCCCGTGCACGCGCGCGCGCCCGTGCGCGCCCCCAGCCACCCCCGCCCACGATCCCGCCCCCCTTCAGATCCACATGGCCATCGATGGCCGCCACCCGCCTCCCGGTCCGGCTCCCACCCACCAACGCCGGTAGCCACCGATCTCCGGTGCAGAGAGGGCCACAGAGTGGCTCTCTCTGCACCGGATGGCTTACAAACGTTATTGCAGGATGCCTCCATATCGAGGCATCACTGCAATAACCGGAAAGCAGCTGGAAGCGAGCAGGATCGCTTCCAGCTGCTTTCCACACTGAGGACGTGCAGGGTACGTTCTCAGGCATTAACTGCCTTTTTTCTGAGGACGTACCCTGCACGTCCTCAGTCGTTAAGGGGTTAAAGGGAAACTGAACCCAAATTTTATCTTTCATGATTCAGATAGAGCATGACATTTTAAGCAACTTTCTAATTTATTCCTATTATTAATTTTTCTTCGTTCTCTTGCTATCTTTATTTTAAAAGTAGGAATCTGGAAAACTGTTACACGATACAAAACAAATAAAAACACATTGTACATTTATAAAAATGATTATAAACAATATTACATAAAATTTATAAAAGCTCAAAGATATAAGGTCCCAGGTATTAGAAAGAAAAGACCTGCAAAGATATTTAACATAGAGATACCCTGATAAAGTGCCATTTAGGCAGGAAACGCGTTGGTTGAGTAACTGTTTTTTGCCTGAAAATGATGATGTTATATTTTAAAATGACCAAATACATATTGAACTTTTAGATTACAATGGCATTTTGCACTGACTGTCTCTCTGCTAATATTAAATAGTGAATTAGAAATACATATAGTCACATGTGTATATATATATGTGCGTGTGTACATATGCATTTATGTATTTATATGTGTGTGTATATGTATTTACAGACATATAAACACATAAATACATATGTACACACATATGTACTTGCATTGGAGCTAGGGATGGGCGAATGTGTTTATATCCGAATATTAGAACAAATGTTATTGTAGAAATTCGATTTATATAATAGAATGTTGATAAGAACGAATATTCTTAAAAAATTCGATTTTCGAATGTTATTTACAGTTTTCGAATATCACATTCGAATTTGAATATTACATTTATAAATTACATTTATAAGAGCCGACTACAACAGTGAAACTCTCGGCAGGGCCCTCTACCCACTTGACCCCTACAAAAGCTATCCTGTACACGACTATGTTTACAGCGCTGCGGAATCTGTTGGCGCTCTACAAATACCTGATAATAATAATAATAATAATAATAATAATTTATAAAACACAATTGTAAACTAGAAACACTATTTCGAATGTCACATTCAAATTGAATATCACATTCAAATCGAATATGACATTTGAATCGAATGTCATATTCAAATTCGAATATTACATTTATAAAACACAGTATTAGACTAGAAATACTATTTCAAATTCGAATGTCACATTCAAATCGAATATCACATTCGAATTGAATATCACATTTAAAACACAGTATTAGACTAGAAATACTATTTCAAATTTTAATGTGACATTCAAATTCGAATTTAGCATTTGAATTCGAATATTACATTTATTAAACACAGTTGTAGACTAGAAATACTATTTCAAATTTGAATGTCACATTCGAATTCGAATGTCACATTCAAATTTGAATATTACATTTCAAACTTGAATGAATACATAGCTAAACATTCTATTATTTGAACGAATATTTAAGAATTTCATTGAAAAATTTGAAAAAGAAAATTCAAAAATAGAATGTTAGATTGTTATATAAAAATTCGAAATTCGATTCGAACGAACGAATGTATCAAAATTCGTTTTAAATTTTGAATTTTTAGAAACATTCGCCCATCCCTAAATGGAGTCCTTTGCAGTCGAGTAGCTGAAAACATGAAAAATCATATTTATTCAGTATTCATATAAAGTATTTAACTGTGTATTTACTGTAAATATTTCACATTCCAATGTTCTTAATATAGGGGAATATGTTCTAAATAGATATTCATATATATATATTTATATATATATATATATATATATATATTTATTTATTTATTTATATATATATTTTCTGCTATGTGATAAACATTGGAATGTGAAATATTCATATTTCATGATGGGTTAATGCACTTTGCTAAGCAAAATCGGGATTGTGTGAAGGTTTGGGTGTTTTTTTTTTTTCATTTTTCGTACTCCATTGAAGTCTATGGGGGAATACGTTAATGTGGTCGCGATACAAAGTTTTTGCGTGATCTGTTAGTGCTTCTATGCAGATTTTTTGCTTTCAACTCGATGGGGCCGATTTATCATGGCCCGTATTGTGCCTAATGCACCTGTTTCTGGGCGATCCTTCAGGCTCTTAAGACCGCTTCTCCTTAACTCGTATGCCAACTCTGAGACTGCGGAAATCAATCCGCCCAATCTCATACAATCGGGTTGATTGACAACACCTGCTAGCGGCCCATTGGCCGCGGATCTGCAGGGGGAGGCATTGCACAGGCAGTTCACCAGAACTGCTTCTGCAATGATAAATGCCGACAGCATATACTGTCAGCATTTATCAATGTCACTTAATAAATTGGCCCCATGATATGAACGCAACCAAACTCACGCAAAAAGCCTCTGTCTAGTGTAGTTAACGCAAGAGCAGGAGCGTTAATTTGCACTCCACTCATAATCTAGCCCACTATGTTACCACAGGAATTCCTGAATTCCCTTTTATAAGATTGGTGCAGAAAAAAAATATATATATATATATATATACTATAATTGCGTTTGTAATGTCCGTCACCGTCGGCAGTTGCGCACGCATCCTCAATGGAATGTTGGCAGTGTGAGGACAAAAGAATTCACCTGGATCCACCGAAGGTGGATTCTTTCACCATCCTGCCATTTTCGGAATCCACCGGGACAAATGGCAGGGTGGCGAAAGAATCCACCGAAGCGTAAGCTGCATTCCGGTGGATGCAGCAAAGGCAAACGGAGCATTACAAAAGCAACACCTAATCGCCCACATTAAAGTATTTAAAAAAAAAAAACACCTGCATCAAGTATTAAAAAAAAACTAACAGTGTGAGAAATGTTAGGCTTATAGTATTGCTACACCTGTAGCTTAAATTTTTATACAAAAGAAGTGATACAAAATACGTTGTTTCTACATCTGTAGTTTAAAAAATAATTAGACTACCCTCTGGGCAGGCTTATCGACTAGTTTATATATATATTTATATACGTATATATCCTGGATTGAACATTTATTTCCACTCTCTGCAGGTTGATGCATATTAGTTAACAATGACAATGTAATATGTCATTAACTTTACACATAATTATTTATATATAGTTTATGGTTTCATTATTCTTTTATTGATAAAAAGGAGTAGAATATAAGATAAAATTGAGCGACACATATTTCTAATATAACAATCAGACTCCCTGTGCTGTGTGTAGGCACTCAATCCTTCATGGTAATATTTCCCGGCGTAGAACATACCATTACAATGTTTAACAGGAATATTTTTTTTTAATCTGCAGATCATTTTTGACATAGAGGTATCAATTATTTTTCACCAGAATATGTTCTATTTCTGAGATAATCCTCTGGGGAAAAATATATGTAAATTTGTCATATTGAGTGTTTATGCCTGAGTACATTTGCTCATCCATACTATAGGGAGCTATGCGTCTACTTGCCTTTTGTTCTTCAACATGTATGTGAGACGGCAAGGCTATTCAAGGATGTGATTAGGAGACATGGTCTATGATCTCATCAGTGTATGATAATTCATATATATCTTTGCTGTCCTACTAAAAAGGAATAGATAAATTGAGGCAGACACACAAATTCATTACACATTTAATATCAAATTAATTTGGTTCTTCCATTAATTGCAAAGTCCTTCTCATAGCACCTTATTTGAATAATTTTAGAAAGAGAGCTGGATATATTTAGAAAACAAATATCAATGAAAGGGTTGATCGAAAACTTCCACTTGTTTACAGCAGATAATGATTTCTGAAGGTTTTTCTGTATTTTTTATTTGTTTGTTTTTTTTCTAGTAATCACAATACTAAAGTGCTTTTTTTAATCAATAATACCTCTGACAATGGCATTTTTTTACCTCACAAAAGCCACACAAAATTGTTATCATCATAGCATCATGGGTAATCTCTCAATTTTCTAATCCAAAAACTAACTGCACAGGATTGAGGACAAACTAAATGGCATTTTCTGCCTTAGCTATTACATTACAGGTTGAAGACGCTGTACATTGTTTGTGCTTATTGTAATTTTTTAACTTGAATTGACTGAGAAGGTTGCATTTACAAATTGTAAAAGGTGGTTGAATATACACAAATCATAAAAAAAACTCTTCTAAGGGTAAATAAAATTCCTCACAACATTGGAAGGCGGTGCTGGGTGCATATGGTCATTGAAAAAGTTATGTATTGGCATATGATACACGTTTGGCCCTAAATGATGTGTCTTCATTTATGATTATATCATAAAGAACTGGATTGTATAGTATTTATACCCGTTTTCAAGTTTGCTTATTGCTTAATGCAAGACTGGTTGTTATTAGTCATTGTTGATGAGCGTGCTGGAACTCTCTTTTCGTGCAACGGCATGGAATAGCGATATTTGCAAGTGAAACTTTACAAGTGATTACCCTACCAGGTAGTTATAGATCTGTCAGCGTGAAGGGAAACTGTTGATTTACTGAAACCTGCTGCAATATGGAGAAATCTTTGTCTATATGTTGTTTGTTGATGCTGGACGCATATAATTATAGCATTTTGTATCTAGTGATGTTGCTTGCTAATGCCATTCAATATGGTGGGGGTAATTTTAGTGTATGCTGCACAAGTGCTCAGCCAATCTTACTTTCCTAAACCTTTTGAGCTATTATCAAGTTAGTTTAGCTGTGAATTGGATAAGTGAATATTGGCCTTATAAATGTGTTATTAAATGGAAATGAAACATGATTCAGATAGAGCATACAATTTTAAACAATTTTCAAATTTACTTCTATTATCTGATTCACATAGTTCTCTTGGTATCCTTTACTGAAAAGGATACCTAGGTAGGCTCAGTAGCTGGGACCTAGCTGCTTATTGGTGGCTGCACATATATATCTATTGTTATTGGCTTACTGATTTGCTCAGCTAGCTAAAAGTAGTGCATTGCTCCACCTTCAAGAAAGGATACCAAGAGAATAAAGCAGAATTGATAACAGATGTAAATTGGGAAGTTGTTTAAAAATGTATGCACTATCTGAATCATAAAAGACAAACACTTTACTTGAGTGTGTAGTGATACATACAGGCAGCAGATCCTGTTCGTCCACTGCCATATGTAGCGAAGGCGAGCGGACAACTTCTCGAGCTGAGAAGCTTGTCTGCTTGCTCCTTTTGTACATGGAGCCCATTTATTCAAAGTGATTGACAGGCCCTACTCTCGTGAAACTGGTTGAGTGAGATCAGGGAGCAGTACTGCACAAGGTAATTCTTGTGCATTAGTACATGCGAGAAGCTGACTACAGAGACCGCTGCCTGCTTGCAGTAAAGATGGATGGACAGATTCCCAGGTTGAGAACCTTGTTCATTCAGAAATCATTTATGTCCCATTTTTACATTGTATTGTATCTATTCCTCTCTACCATACATGTTTAGATTGTCTATGTTTTACAATTTGCTGTAAATAATTTTCTTAAAACCGGTTATACATTAATCAATTCCTTTGCTGCCAGAGGTGGTTACAAATTATTAGTACACAATGCATTGCAGATCTCTCTGTCAACCAAGGAAAATGTAAATACATCACACAATGTAATTGTTTTAAGGGTTAACCCTAAAAACCACACTTAACTGTAATTGAGATGAAACTCTGGCTCTGGCAGTCAAACATTTTATTAATCCTTACTGTAATATACATTGACCTCTTTCTTATCCCATAGTGACTATGAATGACAGAAGCAAATTGAGAAAATATATATATTGGGTATCCTGTGCCTGCTGAGAATCCTGTGTCTTCTGTACCAGTGACAGCATTCTTCAAATCAGCTGAGTCTACTGTACCTACTTGGTACCCCGTGGAAGTCTCACCAATAGTACCCGCTGGGTATCCTGTGCCTGCTGAGAACCCTGTGTCTGTTTCCTCTAACCAGCTGTGCCTGCTGTACTCACCTGGTATCCTGTAAGAGTCTCACCAATAGTACCCGCTGGGTATCCTGTGCCTGCTGAGAATCCTGTGTCTGTTTCCTCTAACCAGCTGTGCCTGCTGTACTCACCTGGTATCCTGTAAGAGTCTCACCAATAGTACCCGCTGGGTATCCTGTGCCTGCTGAGAATCATGTGTCTGTTTCCTCTAACCAGCTGTGCCTGCTGTACTCACCTGGTATCCTGTAAGAGTCTCACCAATAGTACCCGCTGGGTATCCTGTGCCTGCTGAGAATCCTATGTCTGTTTGTTCTAACCAGCTGTGCCTGCTGTACTCACCTGGTATCCTGTAAGAGTCTCACCAACAGTACCCGCTGGGAATCCTGTGCCTGCTGAGAATCCTATGTCTGCTAAACCAGTGTAAGCTTTCCACGAACCAGCTGTGCCTGCTGTACTCACCTGGTATCCTGTAAGAGTCTCACCAACAGTACCCGCTGGGAATCCTGTTCCTACTGAGAATCCTATGTCTGCTAAACCAGTGTAAGCTTTCCACGAACCAGCTGTGCCTGCTGTGCCTACCGGTATTCTATGGCTGCCTCATCCTCTACAGCACAATGCAAGCACCAGTGTCCACTGGACGTTGTTACTGCAACCTACATAAATATTCTGAACTTTGTATTGGGCTTTGGTGTTCTTCATTGAACCTATGTTCGAACTGTTTTTGTGATCTTTAACTTGAACTATCAACAGTTCTTTTGTTTATCATTCAGTAAAGCTATTAAAAGACTTTCCTTGTTCAGAGTATCTATTCCTGAGTTCCACCCACTCTAACCTCCTCACACTCATATTGCTCTGTGCCCGGCGTGTAAATAAGGCAATACCTTATATTATTTCAAGGTTTGAGGGTCCTATATTAAAGGAACTTTAAAGGGTCATGTCACGCTCGATTTGCTCATCGCCGTGTCACCGCGGCTCACGGATCTTTTCTGTGTCTCTCGTCACGTTGCCTAGCAACGTGACGCGGTTCTTTGTACACTCCTCCTGACGTCGGCGTCTCTCTCTCTGCCTTCAAAAGACTGGCGGGAGATCTTTTCGGGGCCCGTTTGTCTTCCAGTCTCAGAAGCTATGTGAGTACTGTGTCTAACCTGATTCCTGGATATTTGACCTTTGCCTGCCTGACCTTGTTATTTTCCTAATCCCTCAAACTGTCTACTGGAGTGTTTAATCCTTGTCTGCCTGATTATACATTTGCTTTAACAAACCTGCTGAAAGGATTATCTATCTGTTTGTTTGCTAACCTGCTTAAAGGGACATTTGCTTAATCAAACCTGCTAAAAGGATTACCTCTCTGTTTGTTTGCTAACCTGCTTAAAGGGACATTTGCTTTATCAAACCTGCTAAAAGAATTGCCTCTTTGTTTGTTTGCTAACCTACTTAAAGGGACATTTTGCTTTATCAAACCTGCTAAAAGGATTACTCCTCTGTTTGTTTGCTAACCTGCTTAAAGGGACATTTGCTTTATCAAACCTGCTAAAAGGATTACCCCTCTGTTTATTTGCTAACCTGCTTAAAGGGACATTTGCTTTATCAAACCTGCTAAAAGGATTACTCCTCTGTTTGTTTGCTAACCTGCTTAAAGGGACATTCGCTTTATCAAACCTGCTAAAAGGATTACCTCTCTGTTTGTTTGCTAACCTGCTTAAAGGGGCATTTGCTTTAATCATTCCTGAGTGGGTCACGTCCTGGATATTTCTCAGTGTGCTAGCGTGTGTTTTACTTTTCATGCTAGCAGTTGGGTAGAATCCTGGGCTGATCCTTTACGACTGACATTACAAACGGGCCAAGAATGGACCCCACTGAATTATCCATGGCCGTGACCCACCAGGGACAGTTATTGGGATCTCATGCTACCCACTTGCAATCCTTGGACGCAAAGTTGGATCAGATAACTACTTTACTTCAGAATATGGCTGCTCCTATACCTCCTAATCCTATTCCTTTGGAGCCCTCTCCTCCTACGAATCCTACCAATCAGTCACAAGGTCAACTCAGTCCTAGGATACCCCTTCCGGACAAATATGATGGGAATCCTGAGGATTGTAGAGGTTTTCTTAATCAGTGTCGCCTTCATTTTCGGAATAGTCCTCTTCTTTTTGCAACCCCCTCTTCTAGAATCACTTTCCTTATATCCTTAATGAAAGGTAGAGCTTTAGCCTGGGTATCACCTTTGCTTGAAAAGAATGATCCAATACTTCAGGATGTGGATACATTCCTCTCTGTCTTTTCAAATGTCTTCGATAAACCGGGGAGGTCCGCCGCTGCTGAAGCTTCCCTCCTAGACTTACGACAAGGTGGTCAATCTGTATCTCAATATGCCATTGAGTTTCGCACCCTAGCTTCTGAGACTACTTGGAATCAGGGAGCTCTTAGAGCAGCTTTTCGTAAAGGACTCTCTGAACGTCTCAAAGATGAGTTGGTCTATCGTGAACTTCCAGAATCTTTAGAAGCTTTGATTAATCTTTGTATTTGCCTCGATTCCAGATACGGCGAACGCCAACAAGAAAGAGAAAGAAGTCAGAAATCTTCTAGTCAACCTTTTCGTCTGGTTCCTCGCCTCTCTAACACTGTAACTCCTGCTTCTCCACCTTCCTACCAGGCAGAACCAATGGAAATAGGCACCATTAGATTAACCGAAACTGAACGTCTGAGGAGACGCTCTCTTGGACTTTGTTTATACTGTGGCCTTAAAGGACATTTATTAAAGGATTGTCCTACCAGACCGGTAAAAGCCAGGGCTTAACTTCTGTCCAGGGAGCTGAGTTAAGCCAAATAGGATTTAATTCCCTCAATAATAAACTTTTTTTTCCGGTTACTCTTCAAATTGGAGGAGACAAGATTCATGCCCAAGCCCTTATTGACTCGGGTGCTGGAGGAGTCTTCATCGATTCCACATTTGCAACTTCTCACTCTATTCCCTTAAAAAGAAAGGTGTATTCTATTCCTGTCTCCACCATTAGTGGAGATCCTTTGGGTCCCGGACTTATCCAGTTTGCTACTAAACCCATTCTCTTTTCTGTAGGAATTCTTCATTCGGAGACAATATGTTTTGACGTTACCTCGACTCCTCAATTTCCCATAATTTTGGGTCTTCCCTGGCTCCAGTTACATAATCCTGTCTTCTCTTGGACTCAAGGCGAACTCACCTCCTGGGGATCTGCATGTCAAAATAGTTGTCTTCAAATTCCCTCTAAAGTGCCTCTCACTATTGCACTCACTACTGACACCTCCGGGTCGTTACCTGCACCTTATCAAGATTTTGTTGATGTTTTTTCCAAGAAAGAAGCAGAACGTCTTCCCCCTCACCGTCCTTTTGATTGTCCCATTGATCTACTTCCTGGTGCTACCTACCCTCGAGGCAAGACGTATCCGCTCTCAAGACCTGAGAATGTAGCCTTGGAGGAATATATCCAAGATAGTTTGGCTAGAGGTTTTATTCGACCTTCCTCTTCTCCTCTAGGAGCAGGTTTCTTTTTTGTGGGAAAAAAGGATGGAGGTTTGCGACCTTGTATTGATTACCGGGGTTTGAATCAAATCACAGTCAAGAATAGTTACCCCTTACCCCTTATTCCTGAACTGTTCACCTATCTTCAGGGAGCTACAATATTTACCAAAATGGATCTTCGTGGTGCGTACAATCTTATCCGTGAGGGTGATGAATGGAAAACTGCCTTTAACACTCGTTTTGGGCATTATGAGTATCTGGTCATGCCTTTTGGGCTATGTAATGCCCCTGCTGTGTTTCAACACTTTGTGAACGAGATCTTTCGGGATCTTTTGAACACTTTTGTCATCATATATCTCGACGATATTCTTATTTTTTCTCAAACTTATCAAGATCATGTGCTTCACGTCAGGAAGGTTTTGCAATGGCTAAGAGACAATCAATTGTTTGCCAAATTGGAGAAATGTTCATTTCATCAAAAATCCATACCCTTCTTGGGTTATGTGATCTCTGAATCTGGATTTGAGATGGATCCAACTAAACTCTCTTCCATCTTGGATTGGCCTAGACCTGATTCTCTTAAGTCTTTACAACGTTTTCTTGGCTTCGCCAGTTATTACATGAAATTTATCAAAGGATTTGCAACTATTACCACTCCTCTTACTTCACTCACTAAAAAGGGGCAAAACTGTAAAGAATGGCCTCCAGAGGCTATTAAAGCTTTTGAGTCTCTCAAAGAAGCCTTCTCTTCTGCGCCCATACTCCGCCATCCAAATCCGGATTTTCAATTCATCCTGTAGGTTTCTTTCCCAGGAAATTTACCCCTTCTGAATTAAACTACGATGTAGGCAATAAAGAGTTACTTGCCATCAAGATGGCTCTGGACGAATGGAGGCATTGGCTGGAGGGTACTACTTTACCATTTTCCATACTCACAGATCATAAAAATCTTCTTTATCTCCAAACTGCCAAACGATTGAATTCCAGACAGGCTCGTTGGTCTTTATTCTTCTCACGTTTTCATTACAATCTTTCTTATGTACCTGGTTCTAAGAATATAAAAGCTGATGCTCTTTAAAGACAATTTCAATCTACCTCTACTCCTGAATCTGGTAACATCCTTCAACCACATAAAGTTATAGCTCAGTTATCAACTTCTTGCTTACTGGATTTACAGACTGCTCAAAAGGACCTTCCTTTGTCCTGCAAACCTCCTGATGGTTTACTGTTTGTCCCGGAACGCCTTCGCTCCAAGATCCTACATTGGGCCCATGATAGTCCTCTCTCCGGACATCCTGGCATCAGTAACACTGCTCGGAATCTCAAACGGTATGTCTGGTGGTCTACTCTCACTCAAGATGTTAAAGACTATGTATCTGTTTGCACACAATGTGCTACCAATAAGACTCCTCGTCAACTCCCTTCTGGTTTGCTTCAACCTTTACCCATTCCTCACCTGCCTTGGACCCATTTATCTATGGACTTTATTACTGACCTTCCTCTTTCTGCTGGAAACAACACTATTTGGGTGGTTGTCGACAGGTTCACTAAGACAGCTCATTTCATTCCTTTGCCTGGCCCACCCTCTGCCAAAAGACTTTCTGAGCTTTTCTTTTGCATATTGTGAGATTACATGGGTTTCCTCTGGATATCGTCTCCGATAGAGGAGTACAATTTGTTTCTCGGTTCTGGAAATGGCTCTGCAAACATTTTGGTACTATTGTCTCTTTGTCTACCTCACATCATCCGCAGTCTAATGGCCAGACTGAAAGAGTTAACCAGTGTCTGGAGACTTATCTTAGACATTATGTGGACCATCATCACTCTAATTGGACTCGTTATCTTCCTTTGGCGGAGTTGGCTCATAATGCCTGATACAATTCGTCTCTTCAATCTTCTCCCTTTTATGCAGCTTATGGATTTCAACCCAGAACATTTCCTATGCATACTACTTCCACAGAAAATCCTGCTTCTGATCAAACTGCTCAGAGATTAACCCACCATTGGCGGTTGATACGTCGCCTTCTATCCAAAGCCTCTAATCGATATAAGCTCTTTGCGGATCGCCGACGGAAGAAAGCTCCCAAATATCGTCCTGGGGACAAGGTTTGGATTTTTACGCGTTATCTTCATCTCAAACAACCTTCTACTAAATTGGGTCCACGATATGTGGGTCCTTTCCGAATACTGGGTCAAGTTTGTTCTACTGCATACAGAGTTGCTCTTCCCAAGACTCTCAAAGCTCACCCTGTCTTCCATGTTTCTCTCCTGAAACCTGTGATATCTAATAGATATTCTAAGTCTCTGCCCAAGCCTCAGCCTCTCTTGGTACAGGGACAGCCTGAGTTTGAGGTTGCTCACATTCTGGATTCCAAACTTCGTGGCAAGAAATTGTACTATCTCATCCATTGGAAGGGCTATCCAGTCACAGAGCGGACTTGGGAACCAGCCCAACAAGTACACGCCCCTGCTTTGATTAGGGCCTTTCACAAGACTTATCCTGCTAGGCCTGGTCCTGTCCCCCGGAGGGGTCCTTGAGGGGGGGGTGCTGTCACGCTCGATCCGCTCATCGCCGTGTCACCGCAGCTCACGGATCTTTTCTGTGTCTCGCGTCACGTTGCTAGGCAACTAGGTTCTTTGTACACTCCTCCTGACGTCGGCGTCTCTCTCTCTGCCTTCAAAAGACTGGCGGGAGATCTTTTCGGGGCCCGTTTGTCTTCCAGTCTCAGAAGCTATGTGAGTACTGTGTCTAACCTGATTCCTGGATATTTGACCTTTGCCTGCCTGACCTTGTTATTTTCCTAATCCCTCAAACTGTCTACTGGAGTGTTTAATCCTTGTCTGCCTGATTATACATTTGCTTTAACAAACCTGCTGAAAGGATTATCTATCTGTTTGTTTGCTAACCTGCTTAAAGGGACATTTGCTTAATCAAACCTGCTAAAAGGATTACCTCTCTGTTTGTTTGCTAACCTGCTTAAAGGGACATTTGCTTTATCAAACCTGCTAAAAGAATTGCCTCTTTGTTTGTTTGCTAACCTACTTAAAGGGACATTTGCTTTATCAAACCTGCTAAAAGGATTACTCCTCTGTTTGTTTGCTAACCTGCTTAAAGGGACATTTGCTTTATCAAACCTGCTAAAAGGATTACTCCTCTGTTTGTTTGCTAACCTGCTTAAAGGGACATTTGCTTTATCAAACCTGCTAAAAGGGTAATCCTTTTGTTTATTTGCTAACCTGCTTAAAGGGACATTTGCTTTATCAAACCTGCTAAAAGGATTACTCCTCTGTTTGTTTGCTAACCTGCTTAAAGGGACATTTGCTTTATCAAACCTGCTAAAAGGATTACCTCTCTGTTTGTTTGCTAACCTGCTAAAAGGGACATTTGCTTTAATCATTCCTGAGTGGGTCACGTCCTGGATATTTCTCAGTGTGCTAGCGTGTGTTTTACTTTTCATGCTAGCAGTTGGGTAGAATCCTGGGCTGATCCTTTACGGCTGACAGGTCATTAAACCCCCAAAAAATATTTCATGAATCAGATAAAGGATACAATTTTAAACAACATTCCAATTTACTTCTATTATCTAGATTAATTCTTTAGATATCCTTTGTCGAAGAAATAGCAATGTACATTGGTGAGCCAATTACACGAGGCATCTATGCGCAGCCACCAATCAGCAGCTACTGAGCCTATCTTGATATGCTTCTCCGCAAAAGATATCAAGAAAATTAAGCTAATTAGATAATATAAGTAGAGTATAGTATTAGAAAGTTGTTTAAAATTGCATGCTCTTTCTAAATCATGAAAGAAAAAATATGGGTTTCATGTCCCTTTAAACTGATGTACATTACATTAACTGAATGGCTTACCATGCTTTATTCCCTATGTCTGATGCTTTTTTCAGAGCTATTTTAACCCTTTACAGGTGACTGCTGTTGAAGTTCTGCATTTTTAAATTGAGTACCGCTCTCTTAGAGCTGACATATTCTTGCACTCTGTGACAGAAGTGGTAAAAACTCCTAGATCCGAGAGTGACAGTTTTGCACTCCTGTATTGTGTGGTTTGAGACGATGATGTTCAGATGATGTTCTTGAGAAAGTCCCGTTGATCGGGACAAAACGCGTAGAACTCATTTGTGGTGTTTCGTATTTTCACCCTGCGAAGCCACCGTAGGTCCTCGTGTGCAGTGAGCTCAGCATTAGAGGTATTCCTATTGGTACAGTGCTGAGGGTGTGTGCAGGTGTGTCCCTTACGTAGCGGTTGAGACTGGAGGCATACATGCAGGCGGCAATCCTTGAACTCTTGCTTCCGTGTGTGAATTGAACGGCGTGGGGGAATCCACAGACTTGGGGCTTACAATCTGCCTAAAGAATATAGCAAGACTCATGCTATACGACTACGGGGGATTTTTACACACCTGATGTGCCTATTTTATTATTTTATCTTGTGAGTAGAATTTTGTGCGTGTACGTATTAAACATTAATCTACACTTGAATCGTGTCCTGCGCTTCTCTTCTCTTCATCTTTTTAGACTGTACATTCTAGTACAGTTGTCAAAAAGCTGACAACATCAGTGATCTGTGAATGTGCAATGATTCTGTCACAGGGCACAAGAATACCTAGGCTCCAAGATGAAGATGGAGTATACAACCAAGGGTTAAAGGGACATTGAAACCAGTTTTTTTCTTTCATGATTCAGATAGAGCATGCAATTTTAAGAAACTTTCTAATTTACTCCTATTATCAAATTTTCTTCATTCTCTTTGTATCTTTATTTGAAAAGCAAGAATGTAAGTTTAGATCCCGGCCCATTTTTTGGTGAACAACCTAGGTTGTTCTTGCTGATTGGTGGATTAATTTAACCGACCAATAAACAAATGCTATCCAGGGTTCTGAACTAAAAAATAGCGTAGATGCCTTCTTTTTCAAATAAAGATAGCAAGAGAACGAAGAAAAAATTATAATAGGAGTATATTAAAAAGTTGCTTAAAATTGCATGCTCTATCTGAATCACGGAAGAAAAAATTTGGGTTCAGTGTCCCTTTAAATAAGAGAATAGTTTTAAAGAGTGCTGTTGATACAGAAGAAAAAATCTTAACTAGATGGGCAGTACCCATGTTTTTACAGTTTAATGTCACTTTAATGAATAGGGTATATAATACCCCCTAAAATCAATATTACATACTATTATACAAACTGCTAAACAGCATGAATAAAAAAGCCGCTGTGCATATATCTTTAAAACCAGGTTATTCCCTCACTAAATTAAGAAAATGTGATTAAACAGATAGAAAATCTGTAGCAAGTATTCAATGAAGGATTCTTGGAATGAATCCCAAATCTCATGAAGATCTTCCATCCAAACTGTCTTTACTTTGAACGATTTTTTTTATCTGTTTCTTATGAAAATGTAGTATTTCTGAGAAGTGTTATTTTTTTTCCTTTGCAGCACTGGATATATTAGTAATAGCTTGTGCAAAACAAGGAAAGAAATAACACATTATTGGAGGTAAAAATAACCTAATGACTATGTGTCCAAGTTACACAACATTCGCTATACATTGTTAACAAACTAGATAATTGTATTGGAAGCTTTAAATCTAAACTGATTAAATTGGCTGTGTTGAAACCAGGATGAATTTAGAAATTAATTGGATAACTCAACTATCTGACAGGTTCTTCTAGGATTAGATTTGGCTCTAACCAGGTACCTTTAAATAGAACTTTTGCTTTTTAATGCAACATTACCATTTTTTGTGAAATATTATATAATGGTGTAAAGGCAGAGTTTGTGCCTAGGAAACTTTCCTTGTTTGAGATATATACAAGGGTGTGGCATTATTTTTCTACTTAATTAGTTACAGTTAATGATGCCTTTTAGTGAAATAGCTAAAATGTATAAATTTACAATTTATTAAACAACAATGCAAACATTAAAATATATCAAATAACATTTATATATATATATATATATATATATATATATATATATATATATATATATATATATATGCTCTGGCAAGAAGAGGATCAGATTAGCGCGCTCTGTTAAGGTAAGCATCAACCCCTTTAAAAAAGTTAAAGGAAACTAATGAATACTGATGCTTTTCATTGCATTTATTCTGATATTTGTATATTAAAATTAAAATAAAAATCTGATTTTCGTCACCAATACACAAGTCTAATATATATATATATATTTATAAAAAGAGTGAGCCTGAGAAAGACAGAGAGAGAGAGAGAGTTAGAAAGAGAGAGTGAGAGAAGTAGAGAGAGTGAGAGAGGAGAGAGGTAGAAAGAAGACAGAGAGAGATATAATAAGCTTACACTTAAAAATGCAAAAAAAACAAAAACATAATTTATGTAAGAACTTACCTGATAAATTCATTTCTTTCATATTGGCAAGAGTCCATGAGCTAGTGACATATGGGATATACAATCCTACCAGGAGGGGCAAAGTTTCCCAAACCTCAAAATGCCTATAAATACACCCCTCACCATATCCACAATTCAGTTTAACGAATAGCCAAGCAGTGGGGTGATAAAGAAAGGAGTAGTAAGCATCAACAAAGGAAATTTGGAAATAATTGTGCTTTATACAAAAAATCATAACCACCATAAAAGGGTGGGCCTCATGGACTCTTGCCAATATGAAATAAATGAATTTATCAGGTAAGTTCTTACATAAATTATGTTTTCTTTCATGTAATTGTCAAGAGTCCATGAGCTAGTGACATATGGGATATCAATACCCAAGATGTGGAGTCTTCCACTCAAGAGTCACTAGAGAGGGAGGGAATAAAAATAAAAACAGCCATATTTCACTGAAAAAATTAATCTACAACCCAAAAAATAAGTTTATTTTCATTTTTGAAAGAAAAAAACTTAAATCAAAAAGCAGAAGAATCAAACTGAAACAGCTGCCTGAAGAACTTTTCTACCAAAAACTGCTTCTGAAGAAGCAAATACATCAAAACGGTAGAATTTAATAAATATATGCAAAGGGGACCAAGTCGCCGCTTTGCAAATCTGATCAACTGAAGCTTCATTCTTAAAAGCCCACAAAGTGGAAACTGATCTAGTAGAATGAGCTGTAATTCTCTGAGGAGGGGCCTGACCCGACTCCAAATAAGCTTGTTGAATCAAAAGTTTCAACCAAGAAGCCAAGGAACTAGCAGAAGCCTTCTGACCTTTCCTAGGACCAGAAAATAAAACAAATAGACTTGAAGACTTCCTGAAATCTTTAGTAGCTTCCACATAATATTTCAAAGCTCTTACCACATCCAAAGAATGTAAGGATCTCTCCAAAGAATTCTTAGGATTAGGACATAAGGAAGGGACAACAATTTCTCTACTAATGTTGTTAGAATTCACAACCTTAAGTAAAAATTGAAAAGAAGTCAGCAAAACTGCCTTATCCTGATGAAAAATCAGAAAAGGAGACTCACAAGAAAGAGCAGATAGCTCAGAAACTCTTCTAGCAGAAGAGATAGCCAAAAGGAACAACACTTTCCAAGAAAGTAGTTTAATGTCCAAAGAATGCATAGGCTCAAATGGAGGAGCCTGTAACGCCTTCAGAACCAAATTAAGACTCCAAGGAGGAGAAATTGATTTAATGACAGGCTTAATACGAACTAAAGCCTGTACAAAACAGTGAATATCAGGAAGTATGGCAATCTTTCTGTGAAATAAAACAGAAAGAGTGGAGATTTGTCCTTTCAAGGAACTTGCAGACAAACCCTTCTCCAAACCATCCTGAAGGAACTGTAAAATTCTAGAAATTCTAAAAGAATGCCAGGAGAATTTATGAGAAGAACACCATGAAATGTAAGTCTTACAAACTCTATAATAAATCTTCCTAGAGACAGATTTCCGAGCTTGTAACATAGTATTAATCACTGAGTCAGAGAAACCTCTATGACTCAGAACTAAGCGTTCAATTTTCACACCTTCAAATTTAATGATTTGAGATCCTGATGGAAAAATGGACCTTGAGATAGTAGGTCCAGCCGTAACGGAAGTGGCCAAGGCGGGCAACTGGACAAACGTACCAGATCCGCATACCAAAACCTGTGTGGCCATGCTGGAGCCACCAGCAACACAAAAGACTGTTCCATGATGATTTTGGAGATCACTCTAGGAAGGAGAACTAGAGGCAGGAAGATATAAGCAGGTTGATAACACCAAGGAAGTGTCAGCGCATCCACTGCTTCCGCCTGAACATCCCTGGACCTGGACAGGTATCTGGGAAGTTTCTTGTTTAGATGAGAGGCCATGAGATCTATCTCTGGAAGCCCCCACATCTGAACAATCTGAGAAAACACATCTGGATGGAGAGACCACTCCCCTGGATTTAAAGTCTGGCGGCTGAGATAATCCGCCTCCCAATTGTCTACGCCTGGGATATGCACCGCAGAGATTAGACCGGAGCTGGATTCCGCCCAGGCAAGTATCCGAGATTTTTCTTTCATAGTTGGGGACTGTGAGTCCCACCCTGAAGACTGACATAAGCCACAGTTGTGATATTGTCTGTCTGAAAACAAATGAACGGTTCTCTCTTTAGCAGAGGCCAGAACTGAAGAGCCCTGAGAATTGCACGGAGTTCTAAAATATTTATTGGTAATCTCGCCTCTTGAGATTTCCAAACCCCTTGTGCTGTCAGAGATCCCCAAACAGCTCCCCAACCTGAAAGACTCGCATCTGTTGTGATCACAGTCCAGGTTGGGTGAACAAAAGAAGCCCCTTGAACCAAACGATGGTGATCTATCCACCATGTCAGAGAGTGTCGTACATTGGGATTCAAGGATAATAATTGTGATATTTTTGTATAATCCCTGCACCATTGATTCAGCATACAAAGCTGTAGAGGTCTCATGTGAAAACGAGCAAAGGGGATTGCGTTCCATACTGCAGTCATGAGACCTAAAACTTACATGCACATAGCCACTGAAGGGAATGACTGAGACTGAAGGAGCCGGCATGCTGCTACCAATTTTAAACGTCTCTTGTCTGTTAGAGACAGAGTCATGGACACTGAATCTATCTGAAAGCCTAAAAAGGTGACCCTTGTCTGAGGAATCAAGAAACTTTTTGGTAAATTGATCCTCCAACCATGTTTCCGAAGAAACAACACTAGTTGATTCATGTGAGATTCTGCAGTATGTAAAGACTGAGCTAGTACCAAGATATCGTCCAAATAAGGAAACACCGCAATACCCTGTTCTCTGATTACAAATAGTAGGGCACCCAGAACCTTTGAAAATATTCTTGGAGCTGTTGCTAGGCCAGAAGAGCAACAAATTGGTAATGCTTGTCTAGAAAAGAGAATCTCAGAAACTGATAGTGTTCTGGATGAATCGGAATATGAAGGCATGCATCCTGCAAGTCTATTGTGGACATATAATGTCCTTGCTGAACAAAAGGCAGAATAGTCCTTATAGTCACCATCTTGAAAGTTGGTACTCTTAGATAACGATTCAAAATTTTCAGATCCAGAACTGGTCTGAACACATTTTCTTTCTTTAGTACAATGAATAGGTTTGAATAAAACCCCAAACCTTGTTCCTGAGGAGGAACTGGCATGATTACCCCTGAAGACTCCAGGTCTGAAACACACTTCAGAAAAGCCTGAGCTTTTACTGGATTTACAGGGATGCGTGAGAGAAAAAATCTTCTCACAGGAGGTCTTACTCTAAATCCTACGATACCCTTGAGAGACAATGCTCTGAATCCAATGATTTCGGACAGATTTTAACCAAAAATCCTTGAAAAACCTTAATCTGCCCCCTACCAGCTGAGCTGGAATGAGGGCCGCACCTTCATGCGGCACTTAGGGGCAGACTTTGGTTTTCTAAATGGCTTGGATTTATTCCAATTTGAGGAAGGCTTCCAACTGGAAGCAGATTCCTTAGGAGGATGATTGAGTTTTTGTTCCTTATTCTGACGAAAGGAACGAAAACGGTTAGAAGCCTTAGATTTACCCTTAGGTTTTTTATCCTGAGGCAAAAAAACTCCTTTACCTCCAGTGATAGTTGAAATAATAGAATCCAACTGAGAACCAAATAAATTATTACCTTGGAAAGAAAGAGATAGTAATCTAGATTTAAATGTCATATCAGCATTCCAAGATTTAAGCCACAAAGCTCTTCTAGCTAATACAGCTAAAGACATGGATCTAACATCAATTTTGATAATATCAAAAATGTCATCACAAATAAAATGATTAGCATGTTGCAGAAAGCGAACAATGCTAGATATGTCAAAATCCAATTCACGTTGCGCTAAATTTTCCAACCAGAAAGTTGATGCAGCCGCAACATCACCCAAAGAAATAGCAGGTCTGAGAAGATGACCTGAATATAAATAGGCCTTCCTTAGATAAGATTCAAGCTTCCTATCTAAAGGATCCTTAAAGGAAGTGCTATCTTCCATAGGAATAGTGGTACGTTTAGCAAGAGTAGAAATAGCCCCATCAACTTTGGGGATCTTTTCCCAAAACTCTATAGATTTTGCTGGTAAAGGATACAATTTCTTAAACCTTGAAGAAGGAATAAAGGAAGTACCTGGCTTATTCCATTCCCTAGAAATCATATCAGAAATAGCCTCAGGAATGGGAAGAACACCTGGGGAAACCACAGGAGGTTTAAAAACAGCATTTAAACGTTTATTAGACTGAACGTCAATAGGACTGGTTACCTCAATATCCAAAGTAATTAACACTTCTTTTAATAAAGAACGCATATACTCTATTTTAAATAAATAAGTAGATTTGTCAGTGTCAATATCTGAGGAAGGATCTTCTGTTTCAGATAGATCCTCATCAGAAGAGGATGAATTATTATGTTGTTGGTCATTTGAAATTTCATCAGCTAAATGGGAAGTTTTAAAAGACCTTTTACATTTATTAGAAGGTGTAAATGCAGACAAAGCCTTCATAATAGAATCAGAAACAAATTCTTTAACATTTACAGGTATATCATGCACATTAGAAGTTGAAGGAACTGCAACTGGCAATGTACTATTACTGATAGAAACACTATCTGCATGTAAAAGTTTATCATGACAACTATTACAAATGACATTCGGTGGAATAATTTCTACAATTTTACAACAAATACACTTAGCTTTGGTAGAACTGATGTCATGCAGCAATGTTCCAGCAGAAACTTCAGAGGCAGGATCAGATTGGGACATCTTGCTCAATGTAAGAGAAAAAACAACATATAAAGCAAAATTATCTATTTCCTTAAATGACAGTTTCAGGAATGGGAAAAAATGCAAAAGCATAGGCCTCTTGATAGAAAAGAAAGCAGGAGGCAAACAACAATGGGGTATTGAAATAATGAAAAAAATTGGCGCCAAGTATGACGCACAACGTAACGTAAACTTTTTTGGCGCCAAAAATGACCGGAAATTACACATTTGCGTCACTAACGACGCCGCCGTGTGAAAGGTCTCGGCGTCACGTATGACGCCGGAAATGACGAAGTTGCGTCAAAAACGTATTTTTTCGCGGCAAAAAAGTTTGCGCCAAAAATGACGCAATAAAGTCTAACATTTGACGCACCCGCGGGCCTAACACCCGCAATTGCAAAGAAGTAGTCAAATTGAAAAAAGACTAAACCCCAGGTAAGAAATAAATTTCTTAAAGTGTTTATATTCCCAAATATGAAACTGACAGTCTGCAAGAAGGAAATACATGAACCTGACTCATGGCAAATATAAGTACAATACATATATTTAGAACTTTATATAATTGCATAAAGTGCCAAACCATAGCTGAGAGTGTCTTAGACTCTTAAGTAATGAAAACATACTCACCAAAAGACACCCATCCACATATAGCAGATAGCCAAACCAGTACTAAAACAGTTATTAGTAGAGGTAATGGTAAATTGAGAGTATATCGTCGATCTGAAAAGGGAGGTAGGAGATGAATCTCTACGACCGATAACAGAGAACCCATGAAAAAGATCCCCGTTAGAGAAATCATTGTATTCAATAGGTGATACTCCCTTCACGTCCCTCTGACATTCGCTGTACTCTGAGAGGAATCGGGCTTCAACAATGCTGAGAAGCGCATATCAACATAGAAATCTTAGCACAAACTTACTTCACCACCTCCATAGGAGGCAAAGTTTGTAAAACTGAATTGTGGGTGTGGTGAGGGGTGTATTTATAGGCATTTTGAGGTTTGGGAAACTTTGCCCCTCCTGGTAGGATTGTATATCCCATATGTCATTAGCTCATGGACTCTTGCCAATTACATGAAAGAAAAGTTAAATCCAGACTTTATATAAAAGAATAAAAATAATCATAAAACAGTTTAAAATATAAAAGGCCAGATTATGAGAAATTATAAGGGGTTTATCGCGGGGGTTTGCATTCATCGGGCTTACCGCTGGAATTACAAGTTGAAAGTAAACGTGATCGTTGGAGTGCAATAGCGACTTAAAGGGACATAATACTCATATGCTAAATCACTTGAAACTGATGCAGTATAACTGTAAAAAGCTGACAGGAAAATATCACCTGAGCATCTCTATGTAAAAAAGGAAGATATTTTACCTCATAATCTCCTCAGCTCAGCAGAGTAAGTTCTGTGTAAAAAGTTATACTCAGCTGCTCCCAGCTGCAGGTAAAAAAAATAAAAAAAATGAAGAAATGAACAGCAGCCAATCAGCAGTGCTGAGGTCATGAACTCTTACTGTAATCTCATGAGATTTGACTTAACTCTCATGAGATTTCATTGTAAACTTCCTTTACCTGATTGGTGAAATAAGATGAGAGTGCACGATGCTCATCCCTTCAGATGTCCCAGGACAGACACACTAAAATGCTGCTTAGAAATCCTTTACAATGGGAGGCGGCTACTGAGGAACTTTTGAGGTAAAATATCTTTCTTTTTTACATCGAGATGTTCAGGAGATATTTTCTAGTCAGCTTTTTACAGCTATGCTGCATCACTTTCAAGTGTTTAAACATTTGGGTATTATGGCCCTTTAAGACCTCTGAATAAAGGGACAGTTAACCAGAATTTTTATTGTTTAAAAAGATAGATAATTCTTTTATTACCTATTCCCCAGTTTTGCATAACCAACACAGTTATATTAATACACCTTTTACCTCTGTTATCACCTTGTATCTAAGCCTCTGCAATTTCCACCCTTATTTCAGTTCTTTTGACAGACTTGCATTTTTTTAGCAAACCAGTGCTGAATCCTAGGTAACTTCGCGTGCATTAGCTCAATGTTATCTATATGACACACATGAACTAACACCCTCTAGTGGTAAAAAACTGTCAAAATGCATTCAAATTAGAGGCGGCCTTCAAGATCTAAGATATTAGCATATAAGTCTTTCTAGGTTTAGCTTTCAACTAAGAATTCCAAGAGAACAAAGCAAAATTGGTGATAAAAGTAAATTGGAAAGTTGTTTAAAAAAAAAGTTTATTTTGGACTTGACTTTCCCTTTAACTGTTTCACGAAACATAAAAGTTGCACAAAACACATAAAAAAAACATTACAAAGTATAATTACACTCATATTAACACCATCTAATAAAATGTATTAAAAAAAATATTGCACACAAAAGTTATAAAGGCTTAAATATATGAGGTCTCAATAATTACAAAACAGGCAAAAGGCTATATATTGGGGATTTGGGGATGGGGAAATGTTTTGCAACATTTGAAAAATTAAACAATTTTAACGCATTTGTTTGTTTGTTTCTAATTTTGAATGTTTGTACAACATTCTAACATTTGTTTAATGAAATCGTATTTCTTTTTTTCTTTTTTCTTTATTATTTTTGTAATACATATCACAGATTACAATAAATCCATGTAGACATCATATTACAAGTTATTGTCATTTTAGCTTAACACGTAATTATAACAAATAACATTCAACTTAACAAATAACAACTGGCTCAGTACCCTTGTTAGCCTGTTCTATGGCGATTTACCCCCTGGGTGCAGCCATAGAACAGGCTAACAATGGTATTGAGCCAGTTGTTCGTTCCTATGAGTGTGTTTCTCTCTGTGTGTATTTAGTCTCCCTATGGGAAAAAAGGGACAACCAGACGTGGACTCCTTGCTCAGTGTGCTTAGAGGAATACTGCTACACCTCACTGACGAGGCCCAATGAAGGCTGAAACGATCATCTGGGGTTGCTGTGTTCCTTGTTCAGAGAGGAATTGCCTGGTATTTCGGCGCTGGACTGACCGTAATAGGCAGGATCAGACTGATATACTACAGGAAATTTATTCTCTGTGAAAAGCATTATTGGGCTAAAAAGTTGCACCCAGGTGGTAAATCACAATAGAACATGCTAACAATGGTATTGAGCCATTTGTTCATTCCTGTGAGTGCACTTCTCTCTGTATAAATGTATATTATATATATATACATGCATACAATAACTTTTTTGTAATATATATATATATATATATATATTAAAAAATGCCAAGAACATTTTTTTCTAAGTTAAGAACATTGGAACGTGTATATATATATATATATATAGAGAGAGAGAGAGAGAGAGAGTATATATATAAGAGACCCTTTCCAGACAAATACCTTGTCATATACTATTTACCTTTTAATCCTTATAAAAAGTTGTTAATATTTATATGAATAATTTATAAGAGAAACTATATATATATATATGAGTGTAACACTTCATTATAATATATTTATGTTGTGTTTGGTGCACATTTTTTTTAACCCTTTACACAAGTTCTTTAGTAGCCCTAACCCGGTTTTAAATTATTTTCTTGTATGCAGATCTGTTGTGATGCAGTGAATAATTTCTAATGCAAAAATAAAAAAGTCCCATTAAATTACAGGAAAAACAGGCAAAGTAAATAATAATTCAAAGAGAAGCAGTCTGCCAGAAACAATCAACAGCTCAATAGCTTGTTCTATGGCCTGGTTACTACCTGGGAGTAGCTTCTTCTTTTTGCCCAAAGTAAATAATAACATGCGCTTTAATTTCTTTCTGTATACACCATTAAAGAGACGTAACTTTTCATTCATGATTCAGACTGGGAGGCCCATTTATCAAGCTCTGAACGGAGCTTGAGGGCTCGTGTTTCTGGCGAGCCTGCAGGCTTGCCAGAAACAGCAGTTATGAAGCAGCCGTCTAAAGACCGCTGCTCCATAACCCTGTCCGCCTGCTCTGAGCGTATTGCTCTCCGCATTCAGCGAGGTCTGTCGGACCTGACCCGCACTGTCAGATCAGGTCCGACAGACCTTTAATAAATAGGCCTCAGAGTGTGCAAATTTTAAAACCTTTCTTATTTACTTCTATTATCAAATTTTTTTAGTTCTCTTGGTATCCTTTATAAAAAAAATAAACTGTCAGATAAGCTCAGGAGCGTGAACATGTCTGGAGCACTATATGGCAGAAGTTTTGTAAGAATGTTATAGATTTGCAAGAGTACTAGATGGAAGTGCTATTTCTTGCCATTTAGTGCTCCAGATGTGTGCGTGCTATAAAAAATAAGAATCAGGGTCTAAAAAATATGTTAGCTCCATTCAGCTTACGTCAGTTCAGATATAAAAATGAGCATCTATCTCAATCCTCTCAATGGTTAACAAGGTCCAACGGCACTTGGAAGTTTATGGTACCTAGATGTAATATGTGTCACTACATACAGAAAGGTGACACTTTCCATAATTCAGAGAACAGTAAACAATATCCCATTAAACATAAATACACAGGTAGTACCACTCATGTGGTCATGTGGTCTATATGTTTAGCTGCAAGTGTGATCTATTATACATGGGTAGAAGAAAATCATAACAATCAGAAAATGATTGATCAAACATATAAACAACATCAAGAATAAAGTAGACAACCACAGTGTTTCGGAACACTTTCAAACATGTCAGAACTCCAGTCCAGCAGGATTAGCTATCAGAATTGTTAATGGGATTCTGCCTAACATATATCCAAACAGACTGCTAACTCTGAGATAGCGTGAGACCTATTGTATACATGAATTACACACATTAACACCAAGAGGTCTCAACACTAATATTGATTTACAAGCATTCATGTAACTTAGTTGATCAGGACACTGTTTGATAATATTCCATATGTATTGGATAATAGATAATAAACCTAACTAAATATAAAAATCTTCTCCTAGTTAAGTCCAGTAAGGCACTTCAGGGTTAAGATATGTACATCAAGTTATCACCCATTTTCATATATAGCCAAATGAGCAGTATTATGATAATGAGGGGAAATTATTTATATATATATATATATATATATATATATATATATTCTCATTATACTTGAAACTCATGCTAGACGCAGAGAACTTTCATTGTTCATGACAGGGATTGAACCCCCCTGTCCAATATACAATTTAGTACAAAGAAATAGACAAACCCACTAGGCTCATATATTTATTTGGGATATGCACAAATATACAGTGTGCATTGTCTATAAATATATGCTTTGGAGACAACTTATGTTTTATATTTCAAATTAAATGTTTTGTTTCACATTGATTGTTATATAGAACTCATGTGTATACGTTGTTTACATATCTAACATGAGTGATTGGTCTGATAAATGTGACAAACTGATTTATCCACCTATCTGAACAGGATTCTGAGAACTAGGATACCAGTGCATTGGTCATAGATTTTAGACCATCCCACTAATCTAACAACCAACATATCACTTGATTGTGATGTAATGTATCACACTGACGCTGGTTCTGTGATTGACAGTTGTTCCAGCCAATCACGGAGTTACACCGGCTTAGAGACAAACTTTGTTTATTACCTCTTGAGAAAGTCCGGCCTAGTCCGGAAGAAATGTGTTGAGGATTGCTGGGCATCTTTCTCACCCCAACAAAGCCATCCTCCCTTTCGAATCATCTGGATTTGTTGCCACATCATCTAGGGTATATTTATTCCTGAACTGCTACAGCGGGACTTTTCAGACAGACGGAAGGGAGACGTTCCTACACACCTATTGTTGTAAATATGTTTTGAAGTGTTTTATCTTTTGTAAGTTTGTTTTTATGTGCACTTTCATCCATCCACATTAAATGATACACTATGGGGTACATTTATCCTACCCCGGGCAGACATGATTCAATATAGCGAATCATGTCCGCCCTGCATCGCTAAATGCCGACAGCATATGCTGTCAGCATTTAACATTCCACTAGAATTTCTGGTGGAATGCTTGTGCAATGCCGCCCCCTGCACATTCGTGACCAATCGGCCTCTAGCAGGTGGTGTCAATCATTGATTGCAGTCTGCCACCTAAAAGGTGGCGGACGAGTTAAGGAGCAGCGGTCTTAACACCTGTTTCCAGTTAGCCAGCTACTATGTTTTGTGCACTATGCGTGCGCTACTGTATTTTGTGCATGTGCATGCTATATACCTACATATCATTTCAACAAAGAATACCACGAGAACTAAGCACATTTGATAATAAATGTAGAGACTTTTTTAAAATTGCATGCTCTGTCTGAATCATTAAAGAAAAAATGTGTGTTTCATATCCCTTTAAATATTTAGGGTCAGACCAGCGCAAGATAATCACAATGCGAACTTGAGTTTGCGTTCGCATTGCTAGGAAGCATTGCGCTCACGAGAGTGCGCTTCCATAGGATTCTATATGTATATACATGTATTAACACATAAATATATATGAATATTAACATGTACATATAGATTTACTGGGAACACACAGTTCCCCTTGACCGCAATGTAAACGCACTTTTCAGTGCTGTTTTATTTTCTAAAACCCCATTCCCACAAACTTTAACCCCAAAATACTGCCTAGTGCAGAAAATCTATTAAAAAATAAAGATGCTGCCATCTTTATTTTTTAATAAACTACACTAGACAGTATTTTGGGGGTATTTGGGGCATATTTATAAAATTAACCAGAGATCTGATCTCTGGGGGTTTTTTTAAGCGCTAATTGCTACTGCGAGGTTGTGGTAGAAATAACCTGCCACTTTTAATGGCTGGTTAATTATTGGGCTCCCACAAATGGGCAAATTTGCCCATTTGTGGAAGCGCAATAATTTAGCCCTCCACTTGTAATCTAGCCCTGTATAGAGAATTTATACACACAGAAAACACAATTGGGCTAGTAGAGGCTGGTCCTAGTTGGTAACTCGCCATAGAACAAGCTACAGAGATGCTGTTAATTCCTAGTAGAGCTCTTCTCTTTCTGTATGCATTTAATGGAGAATAACAATTTGAAATTAAGATCCCTTTAAATATGTAGTACAAAACAAGTCTTTTTCTTTAGTACACAAAGGAATTTTCAATTATAGAAGTCATCAAAATTCTAAAAAAAAAATACTATGGAACAATGAAAGATATTCTGCTTATCAACAATTATTTCTAAAAAAATCTAAAGTCTAAGGTGCTTTGGCAGAAAAATATTTGACGCACATCTTACGACTTCTTAACTTCCTTTTCAAGCGGTCCTCAAACAATGGGGCTCCGAAGCAGAATCTGCTGCTTAATAAATGGACCCCTATAAGTGGGTTATCGCTGTGAATGTAATTGGAGAAACTTCCCTTTTTAACAGGGTAAAAAATATTCAGCATTACCTTATTAGTGATCAAATAATTGGCATGAGTTCCATATTTAAACATATTTTAAAATTGTTTCCATATTTATGGAGGTATGTCCCATTGATCAACTAATCCCTGGGAATCATATGCACACAGACATGCATTTCCTTATAGTTTAAATACCTAAACTGCATTTTTAATACAAAACAAACTAAACAAAAATATTAAAAAAGCTAGATAGATTTTTTATTAAATAATGTCCATTTAAAGGGACAGTCTAGTATAAATTAAACTTTCATTATTCAGATAGGACTTTTAATTTTAATCAACTTTCCAATTTACTTTTATTATCAAATTTGCTTTTTTCTCTTGGTATTCTTAGTTTAAACTAAACCTAGGTAGGCTCATATGCTAATTTCTAAACCTTTGAGGGCTGCCTCTTATCTCATGCTTTTTAAATCTCTTTTCAACACAAAGAGACAGAAAGTACACATGGGCCATATAGATAACACTGTGTTCAGGCACAGGGGGTTATTTAAGATCTAGCACAAAACAATGCTAAATGTAAGACAATAGATAATAAACAGTCATGTGATCAGGGGGCTGGAAGAAGGTTCCTAGATACAAGGTAATCACAGAGGTAAAAAGTACATTAATATAACTGTTGGTTATGCAAAACTGGGGAATGGGTAATAAAGGGATTATCTATCTTTTAAAACAATAACAATTATATGGTAGACTGTCCCTTTAAGTACAAAAAGTATAAATGTACAAAGTTGTGATGATAATTTAAAGTTTGTATGACGCTGAAAAATTCTGTTAGTTTTGTTTCGTTTTCAATAAGTTAACAAATTATTTTGTTTTGGCAGTTTAGTTAAGTTTAAAAAAAAATTGTTTCGTCAAATTAGTTATGTTACGTTAAATCGGTTTCGGATCAGTTAGTTTTTTTCGGATCCATTCGTTTTTTCAGATCCATTCTTATATTATATGCATTATTCTATTCTGAACTAAGTTATAGAATAATGCATATGAATAAAGAATGGATCAGAAAAAGCAAAAGAATCCAAAAAAAAAAACAATTTAATTTAACGTAACTCAAGTGTCCTGGCGAATGTCAAAACAAAATTATGTAAAACCACCGCCGCCACAAAATAAAGCTATTAACCTCTAAAGCGCCGTCCCCCCACATCGCCAACACTACTTAAGCCCTTTTAATCCCTAAACCGCAGCCCCCCCACATCGCCGACACTAACTAAATCACTAAATAAAGTTATTAACCCCTAAAGCGCCATTCTCTGACATCACGGACATGTACTAAACCTATTAACCCTAAACAGCACCCCTACCACATCTCCAACACTACCTAAACCTATTAACCTCTAAACCGCTGTTCCCAAACATCGCCAACACTAACTAAATCACTAAATAAAGTATTAACCCCTAAACCGCCGTTCTCCGACATCGCCGACACTAACTAAACCTTTTAATCCCTAAACCGCACCCCCTCTCCACATCGCAACAACCTAAATTAAACTTTATTAAACCCTAACCCTAAACCTAACCCTAAACCTAACACCCCCTAACTTTAACATAATTAAAATAGAACTAAATTAAAGTTACAATTATTAACTAAATACCTATTTAAAACTAAATATAAACTTACCTGTGAAATAAAAATGAAACCTAAGATAGCTACAATATAACTAATAGTTATATTGTAGCTAGTTAAGGTTTTATATTTATTTCACCAGTAAGTTTGTATTTATTTTAACTAGGTAGACTAGTTATGAACTATTTACTAACTACCTAGTTAAAATACATACAAATTTACCTGTGAAATAAAACCTAAGCTGCCTTACACTAAAATCTAACATTGCAAAAAAAAAAAACTAACATTACAAAAATAAAAAACTCTAAAATTACAAAAAATAAAAAAAAACTACCATTACAAAAAATAACAAACGAAATTATCCAAAACAATAAAATTATTCCTATTCTAATACCCCGTTTATTAAAAAAAATCCAAAAAAAAACAAAAAACCTTATCTATAATAAACTACCAAGGGCCCATAAAAGTTCCTTTTGTAGGCCCTTAAAAGTTAACAGCTTTTTTGCTAAAAAAGAAAATCAAACACACCCTAACAGTATACAAACCCCCATCCCCAAACCCACAAAATAAAAATAAAGTTGTTAAACCTCATTGCCCTGAAAAGGGCATTTAGCTCTTTTACTGCCCATTAAAAATAAAAAATGGCTATTCTAAAAAAGAAAAACACTCAAAAAGAAAAAAAAAACATTACACAAAATAACAAACAAATTATTCAAAATAATAAAAATGATTCCTATTCTAAATCGTTTAAAAAAAAACCCACCCCAAAATAAAAGAACCCTAATCTATAATAATATATATAATAATATACCAATAGCCTTTAAAAGGGCCTTTTGTAGGGCATTGCCCTAAAGTTAACAGCTCTTTTGCTACAAAATTAAAACAAACACCCCCTAACATTACAAACCCCCATTCACACCAAACCCATAAAATAAAAAAACCTAACTAAAAAAACTTTTGTATGGGCATTGCCCTTAAACGGACATTCAGCTCTTTTACTGCCCTTAAAAGGGCATTCAGCTCTTCTAAGATTGCCCATTAGTCCTAATTTAAAAAAAAAAAACACCCAAAAAAAAATTTAAAAACCTAACACCAACACTTCTTTAGGTACTCACAGTTGCTGATGTCCGGCTTGAATGATCTTCATCCCAGCGGCTCCATCTTCCTCCAGGCAGCTCCATCTTCATCTATCGAGGGACCGGCATCTTCTTCATCCCTGCGAAGGCAAAGTGGTCGATGCGTGGAGGCGGAGGTGCAGGCGGAGGTCCATCTTCAAACAGGTGGCTCCATTTTCATCCATCGAGGGACCGGTATCTTCTTCATCCCGTGCGGAGGCGGCAGTCCATGTGGAGGTCCATCGTGGAGGTCCTCTACATGCGATCGTCTGCCGCACACTAAGGATTCAAATGCAAGATACCCCTTTTATACTGGGGGTAGCATTGCATTCCTATTGGCTGAAAAATTAAAATCAGCCAATAGGAATTAGAGCCGCTTAAATCCTATTGGCTGTTCAAATCAGCCAATAGGATTTAAGCAGCTCTCTTTCCTATTGACTGATTTGAACAGCCAATAGGATTTAAGCAGCTCTAATTCCTATTGGCTGATTTAACATTTTCAGCCAATAGGAATGCAATGGTACCCCCAGTATAAAAGGGATACCTTGCATTTGAATCCTCAGTGTACGGTGGTTGATCTCATGAAGAGAACCTCCACATCGGATCGATGGACCTCCGCCTGGACCTCCACCTCCGCAGGGATGAGAAAGATGCCGGTCCTTCGATGGATGACGATGGAGCCGCCTGGATGAGGATCAATTGCTTCCCCTCTGCAGGGATGAAGAAGATGCCGGTCCCTCGATGGATTAAGATGGAGCTGCCTGGATGAAGATGGAGCCGCTGGGATGAAGATTGTTTAAGCCGGACTTCAGCAACTGTGAGTACCTAAAGAGGGGTTAGTGTTAGGTTTTTTTAAGGTTTTTTTGGGGTGGGTTTTTTTTTAGATTAGGGCTAATGGGCAATCTTAGAAGAGCTGAATGCCCTTTAAAGGGCAGTAAAAGAGCTGAATGCCCTTTTAAGGGCAATGCCCATACAAGTGCCCTTTTCAGGGCAATGGGTAGATTAGGTTTTTTTAGTTAGGTTTTTTTATTTTGTAGGTTTGGGGTCAGTGGGGGTTTGTAATGTTAGGGGGTGTTTGGTTTTTATTTTGTAGCAAAAGAGCTGTTAACTTTAGGGCAATGCCATACAAAAGGCCATTTTAAGGGCTATTGGTAGTTTATTATAGATTAGTTGTTTTTTTATTTTGGGGTGTTTTTTTTTTTTTAAATGGGTATTAGAATAGGAATAATTTTTATTGTTTTGGATCATTTTGTTTGTTATTTTTTGTAATGGTAGTTTTTTTTATTATTTATTATAGATTAGGGTTCTTTTATTTTGGGGTATTTTTTTAAACGGTTTAGAATAGGAATAATTTTTATTATTTTGAATAATTAATTTGTTATTTTGTGTAATGTTTTTTTTTCTTTTTGGGGTGCTTTTTTTTTTCTTTAGAATAGCCATTTTTTTATTTTTAATGGGCAGTAAAAGAGCTGAATGCCCTTTTAAGGGCAAAGCCCATACAAATGCATGTTCAGGGCAATGGGTAGATTAGGTTTAAAAACTTTATTTTTATTTTGTGGGTTTGGGGGTGGGGGTTTGTATACTGTTAGGGGATGTTTGATTTTCTTTTTTAGCAAAAGATCTGTTAACTTTAGGGCAATGCACTACAAAAGGCCTTTTTAAGGGCTATTGGTAGTTTTTTTTATTTTGGGGTGTTTTTTTAAACAGGTATTAGAATAGGAATAATTTTTATTGTTTTGGATAATTTTGTTTGTTATTTTTTGTAATGGTAGTTTTTTTATTTTTATAATGTTAGTTTTTTTTTTTAATGTTAGGTTTTAGTGTTAGGCAGCTTAGGTTTTACTTTTATTTCACATGTAAGTTTGTATTTATTTTAACTAGGTAGTTAGTACATAGTTAATAACTATTTACTAACTAGTCTACCTAGTTAAAATAAATACAAACTTACCTGTGAAATAAAAGTAAAACCTAGACTAATTACAATATACCTATTAGTTATATTGTAGCTAGCTTAGGTTTGTTTTATTTCACAGGTAAGTTTGTATTTAGTTTTAAATATTTTAAGTTAATAATTGTAGCTTTAATTTAGCTCTATATTAATTATGTTAAAGTTAGGGGGTGTTAGGTTTAGGGTTACGATTAGGGTGAGGGTTAGGTTTAGGGTTAGGGTTACGGTTAGGATTAGGGGTTAATATAGTTTAATTTAGGTTGTTGCAATGTGAGGGCCGGTGGTTTAGAAGTTAATAGGTTTAGTTAGTTTTGGGGATGGTTGGGAATGGTGGTTTAGGGGTTAATAGGTTTAGTTAGTGTCGGCGATGTTTAGTAATGGCATTTTAGGGGTTAATAGGTTTAGTTAGTGTTGGAGATGTAGGGGGGTGCAGTTTAGGGGTTAATAGGTTTAGGTAGTATCGGCGATGTCGGGAAAACTATGGTTTAGGGGTTAATAGGCTTAGTTTGTGTTGGCGATATTTGGAAACGGCGGTTTAGGGGTTAATATGTTTAGTTTGTGTCGGCAACATTTAGGAATAGTGGTTTAGGGGTTAATATATTTAGTTAGTGTCGGCGATGTCGGGGAACGGCGGTTTAGAGGTTAATAGCTTTATTTAGTGATTTAGTTAGTGTTGGCGATGTCGGGGAAGTGCAGTTTAGGGGTTAATAGATTTAGTTAGTTTTGGTGATGTGGGGGGTGCGGTTTAGGGGTTAATAGGTTTAATTAGTGTCAGCGATGTCAGGGAATGGTGGTTTAGGGGTTAATAGCTTTATTTAATTTTTTAGACTTAGTGTTAGTGGGCAATGTGCGGTTTACATTAGGAACAACGAAAAATTCAGAATATGAATAATGGATCCAAAAATTCAGAAACTAATTTATTCATTTTGGAAAATTTTTGGGATGTGCTGATTCGGAATCCTGATTCCGAATCTCCGAAACGCACATGTCTACAAAATTATCATACAAAACATGGTTGCAAAAATTGTGTCTTGTATATGTAGGTAGATACTGTAGATAAATAGATAGATAGATAAAGATAGATATATAGATATAGAGATAGATACATTTGCAAACTTGATTTAAGTTAGGAAAATAAGTTTTTCTTAAGTACAGTCCCTGGGTATATTTTTTGTTTGTAAGTAACCATTTTTTTATGTTGATTTTTATAATATTTTTTACTTTTAGCAATTACATTTTATGTTAATATCTACCTAAGTAAGTCTACAAAATCCCAGCAATTTCAGCAAATGAAATGTTAAAGCTATATTGTGCTCCAATTATTTTCATATTCCATTGTAAAACCAAACTATATAATTTATTAACATATTCTTGTTTATTAGCCTTATTCTGATACTCTAAAGATGCATTATGAGACAACTGAAACTAGCAAGTGTGGTTAATAATTTAACAGAAATTAGTTCAACACCTCTGATTGTAACAAAAATAGAACCCAATAATCGAAAAAACAGAAAGGCTGATGAAATAAGTGTTAAAACTTCACCTTTAATTGAAATTCCGTGAGTAAAAAACAAAGGCACAGCACACAGACCTGACTACCGCTGACGCGTTTCCTGCCCTATTGGGCACTTCATCAGAGCTACCTAACAGGTGTGTAAGGACTCCTTAAAAACAGGATGTAAGCCCTGCACACCTGCTGCATAATTAATTATAACAAAAAATGGAAATTTTGTGTGTATTGTGAAATAAACATCCAATCCAACGTGTAAAACAATAATAAACATTATGCATAATAAATAAACTTGAAAATATCGATCATAAACAAAAAAATATATACATTATTATACACTAAAACTATGCTTTCATATAAAATTGTATCATTCAATAGGCACATTAAAAACGATAGTACAATTCAATGTGTGGGGGATAACGATTCTTACTGTAACTAAATACATGAATATTCGTCAATTAATAACATCCCAGTGTACTGAAGTTAATTTAAACATGTTGAAAACATATAATATGGAAATACAAAGAGGGAACTGATATTCTAATATACCTTAGTAAATAAACGATGTGAAATGTACATTGTATATACATATATTAGGTAACACATAGAGAGCATAAGCAGTTAAGTTTACCAATGTGTATTACATCATATAAAAGTCAAATGCTATAAAGTATAAACACATTCAAAAAACACATACTGCCTGCTCTCCGGGTGACCAAACTTGAATAGTTTATCACTAAGATTTTATATATAATCTGGGCGATATCAGAATTTATATCTATTATAAGATCCAGATCCTAGGTCTATGTATTGTCAATGAACAATTTGATGTCACTTATTTTATTAATACCAAAAGGAGCACCAGTTTTTAAAGTGTGAATCCAGTAAACTTCTCGTTTACTCAGTGCTGCATATCTATTGCCTCCTCTGGGTCCTAGTTTAACTACCTCAATCCCTTGGAATGTAAAACCAGCTGAACTATTTCCATGTAAAGCAAAGTGCTTAGCCACAGGGGTTTTGGGAATTTCTGCTTCCAGGGAAAGTAAATGCTCTCTTATGCGATCTTTGAGCATTCTAGATGTTAACCCTGTATATTGATAATTACAAGACTTGCAGGTCAAAAGATATATAACAAAAGTAGAAGTGCAAGTAATATGCTCTTTAATCTTAAATGTTTGTCCTGTACAAGTCGAGGTAAAAGTATCGCCACATGTGACATAGCTACAACTCTTACAAGGTCTGACATTGCATTTATAAAAGCCTGGTTTAGATGTTAACCAATTAGTTGACTGTGTGGTGTGTAAGCTCTTCTTGCTAAAATCCTTTCTAGCCATATCACCAATGGTTTTAGCTTTACGAGAGATAAAATTACATTTACTAGAGATGTGTTTTAGATCTGAATCCCTATCTAGGATTGGTAATCTATTCCTAATAATTCTACTGATGTCATCAAATTGTCTGCTATAAGATGTAATAAAATTCACACCATCTTTTAATCCAATATCTTTAACCTTATCTTTCAGTAGACTATTTCTATCAAAATTACTCACTTGTTCCGATATCTTCAACAAACTTTGTTCATCATAGCCTCTCTCTTTCAGTCTAATAGTTAGATCTTCTGCATGTTTCTTATAACTCTCTATGTTGCTACAATTCCTCCGTAATCTGATATATTGACCTTTTGGTATCCCCTTTTTTAAGTGAAATGGGTGGCAAGAATCTGCTCTAAGAATAGTATTACCAGAGATCTCTTTCCTAAAGACCTCAGTAACAATGCCCTCTGCACTGTGACTAAGTTTAACATCTAAATATGGTATGGCATCCTTAGAGTGACTAAATGTAAAACTTAAGTTAGCATCATTCTGATTTAGATATTGCACAAATTTAACTAAGATTCTATCGTCTCCACTCCATAATAAAAGCATATCATCTATAAAGCGTGTATAATAGGTGATATGCTTCTTAAATGGATTTGCAACATTGAACAATTTTTTGTCCTCAAATTCAGCTAGATAGAGATTAGCATACGAGGGGGCAAATTTAGCCCCCATCGCAGTGCCTCTCTGGTCTTTGCAAGAATGTAAATGTGATACAGATTGTAACTTTGTAACAATAGATGCTGTGTCCTTATATTCTTGTATACCACACGATAAAGGTTTATTGGCTATGAAAGCTATGCTGTCTAAATACTCGAACTATGATTCAGGCCTAATAGAATTTATGTTGCAAGTAACCAGCTTTTTGCTACATCATAATTATTTTATTTTTGATGGCATGTATTTCCTACAGCAGAGAGGCACTGCGATGGGGGCTAAATTTGCCCCCTCGTATGCTAATCTCTATCTAGCTGAATTTGAGGACAAAAAATTGTTCAATGTTGCAAATCCATTTAAGAAGCATATCACCTATTATACACGCTTTATAGATGATATGCTTTTATTATGGAGTGGAGACGATAGAATCTTAGTTAAATTTGTGCAATATCTAAATCAGAATGATGCTAACTTAAGTTTTACATTTAGTCACTCTAAGGATGCCATACCATATTTAGATGTTAAACTTAGTCACAGTGCAGAGGGCATTGTTACTGAGGTCTTTAGGAAAGAGATCTCTGGTAATACTATTCTTAGAGCAGATTCTTGCCACCCATTTCACTTAAAAAAGGGGATACCAAAAGGTCAATATATCAGATTACGGAGGAATTGTAGCAACATAGAGAGTTATAAGAAACATGCAGAAGATCTAACTATTAGACTGAAAGAGAGAGGCTATGATGAACAAAGTTTGTTGAAGATATCGGAACAAGTGAGTAATTTTGATAGAAATAGTCTACTGAAAGATAAGGTTAAAGATATTGGATTAAAAGATGGTGTGAATTTTATTACATCTTATAGCAGACAATTTGATGACATCAGTAGAATTATTAGGAATAGATTACCAATCCTAGATAGGGATTCAGATCTAAAACACATCTCTAGTAAATGTAATTTTATCTCTCGTAAAGCTAAAACCATTGGTGATATGGCTAGAAAGGATTTTAGCAAGAAGAGCTTACACACCACACAGTCAACTAATTGGTTAACATCTAAACCAGGCTTTTATAAATGCAATGTCAGACCTTGTAAGAGTTGTAGCTATGTCACATGTGGCGATACTTTTACCTCGACTTGTACAGGACAAACATTTAAGATTAAAGAGCATATTACTTGCACTTCTACTTTTGTTATATATCTTTTGACCTGCAAGTCTTGTAATTATCAATATACAGGGTTAACATCTAGAATGCTCAAAGATCGCATAAGAGAGCATTTACTTTCCCTGGAAGCAGAAATTCCCAAAACCCCTGTGGCTAAGCACTTTGCTTTACATGGAAATAGTTCAGCTGGTTTTACATTCCAAGGGATTGAGGTAGTTAAACTAGGACCCAGAGGAGGCAATAGATATGCAGCACTGAGTAAACGAGAAGTTTACTGGATTCACACTTTAAAAACTGGTGCTCCTTTTGGTATTAATAAAATAAGTGACATCAAATTGTTCATTGACAATACATAGACCTAGGATCTGGATCTTATAATAGATATAAATTCTGATATCGCCCAGATTATATATAAAATCTTAGTGATAAACTATTCAAGTTTGGTCACCCGGAGAGCAGGCAGTATGTGTTTTTTGAATGTGTTTATACTTTATAGCATTTGACTTTTATATGATGTAATACACATTGGTAAACTTAACTGCTTATGCTCTCTATGTGTTACCTAATATATGTATATACAATGTACATTTCACATCGTTTATTTACTAAGGTATATTAGAATATCAGTTCCCTCTTTGTATTTCCATATTATATGTTTTCAACATGTTTAAATTAACTTCAGTACACTGGGATGTTATTAATTGACGAATATTCATGTATTTAGTTACAGTAAGAATCGTTATCCCCCACACATTGAATTGTACTATCGTTTTTAATGTGCCTATTGAATGATACAATTTTATATGAAAGCATAGTTTTAGTGTATAATAATGTATATATTTTTTTGTTTATGATCGATATTTTCAAGTTTATTTATTATGCATAATGTTTATTATTGTTTTACACGTTGGATTGGATGTTTATTTCACAATACACACAAAATTTCCATTTTTTGTTATAATTAATTATGCAGCAGGTGTGCAGGGCTTACATCCTGTTTTTAAGGAGTCCTTACACACCTGTTAGGTAGCTCTGATGAAGTGCCCAATAGGGCAGGAAACGCGTCAGCGGTAGTCAGGTCTGTGTGCTGTGCCTTTGTTTTTTACTCACGGAATTTCAATTAAAGGTGAAGTTTTAACACTTATTTCATCAGCCTTTCTGTTTTTTCGATTATTGGGTTCTATTTTTGTTACAATCAGAGGTGTTGAACTAATTTCTGTTTACTTATCATTACAAACGAGGGCTTAGCAGGGGAGCCCTTCTCAACACCTGTGTAACAAGCCGTGATGCTGCTATGAACACAGGCAGTATCTGTGACTGTTGCTACAAATTGCGCTACTAACAGTGAATATAACAGTTCCGTTTTCCTGGATCTCATCTGACATTGGATCTCATCTGACATTGGATTTCATTCTCAGAATCAAGTGAGTTTGTTATTGCTAGAACTGTCTAGCTTATGTTTTATTTATAACGATGAGTCTTGCGAATGTAAGGGGTTAACGGTCTTGGTAATCAATTGCAACAATCAACACAGGTTTACTACAATTGTTTCATAATTGGACAAAGCGATACATTGTTACAGCTAGCACACACGAATATAATGTGCTGCTCATTTAACATTATTTTTTGCTTTTGATCCTTGCATTGAATTGCACAGCCCGAGCTGTCTGTTTGCATTTGTGGTTAATAATTTAGCTCTTCGAAAAGGACTCAGCCAAGGGTCATTATAATATCAGTATATTATACATCCCATCTAGTAGAATAGGAATTATAACAATTCAAATTGCAGGCAAAAAGGCAGTTACTGGGTTGTAATTTATAGTTATAATTTACCCATTAACAACAATACAAAACAAAAAGTTAAAAAAAAAATAGTTCCATAGGGAATAAAATAACATTGTTTTGCTTTGCTTGCTACTGTGGCACGGAAGGGGTAAGGCTTTGCTTATATTAAATTGCAAGTTAAAAGTGAAAATATACTACTTTTCCATTAAGGAGAATACAATAAACTGCAGTATTGCTCCATAGAGCAAACGACTGATTAATTGCAACGCCGAACTGCTTTGTTCCACCTAATAGGAAATTAGATCACAATAGGGATTTATGAAAATTACTTTGAAATGCTTGTGTTTTCCAGAGATTATGCCCTCTCCCTAACTGGCAGCGCCTAACCATAGTATTAATCTTACAATTCATAGATATTCCTATTTTTATGTTATTCTAAAATGCTTATTGCTTAAATGATGTTATTTTTATGATGCACAAAACAAAACAATTGAAAGATTCATGGTGCAATCACTATGGGATTATGTTCCTTTTAATTATATATTTTCCTAACAAAAAATCTTATATTGGTACAATTTTATCATTTTATACAGCCAACAATTATTTATTAAAATGCAAAT